>NW_024098076.1:0-29415 GCF_016545835.1 Crotalus tigris | reverse complement strand
TAAAAAAGATGTTGAGACTCTAGAAAGAGAGGAGAGAAAAGCAACAAAGATGATGAGGGGACTGGAGGCTAAAACATAAGAACCGTTGCAGGAATTGGGGCTGCCATAAAGAAGTGAGGCTGGGGGTTAAGGTATTCTCCAAAGCACCTAAAGGCAGGACAGATTTGAACACTGGGCGCTATCTAAGAAAATGAAATTGAATCGTGAAAAAAGTAAGGTTCTACATTTAGGCAGAAAAACCATATGCACAGGTATAGTATAGGGGGTCCCTTGCTCAATAGTAGTAACTGTGAGGGGGAACTCGATCCCTTAATAGGATGCCAATCATTTAATATGTCCAGCAGTTGTGCTGCAGCTGCCAAAAAGCCAACATAGTGCTAGCTGCATAACAGAGGGATAGAAATCAAGATCACGTGAAGTTTAATACCACTTTAAAACAATGCCTTGTAAGGGCACACTTGCATCTGCGAATCCAGTTTTTTGCACACGATGTAAAAAAAGATGTTTAGACTCTAGAAAGAGTATAAACAGAGAAGAGCAACAAAGATGATTAGGGGACTGAAGGCTAAAACGTATAAGGACCGGTTGCTGGGATTGGGTATGTCTACTTTAACGAAGAGAAGCACTGTTCCAATATCTCAGGGGCTGCCACAAAGAAGAGGGAGTCAAGCTATTTTCCAAAGCGCCTGAAGGTAGGACAAGAAGCAACGTGTGGAAACTAACCAAAGACAGAATCAACCTAGAGCTCAGGAGAAACTTCCTGACAGTTAGAACAATTAACCAGTGGAAAAACCTGCCTCCAGAAGCGGTGAATGCTCCAACACTGGAAGTTTTTAAGAAGAGACTGGACAGCCATTTGTCCAAAATGGTATAGGGTTTCCTACCTGAGCAGGGGGTTGGACTAGATGACCTCCAAGGTCCCGTCCATCTTTATCATTATTATTACTATTACTATTATTATTATTATTATTATTATTATTATTATTATTATTATTATTATTATTATTATTATAAGAAGCAATGGATGGAAACTAATCAAGTTTAGAAGCAACCTAGAACTAAGGATACATTTCCTGACAGTTAGAATAATTAATCAGTGGAACAACTTGCCTCCAGAAGTTGTGAGTGTTCCAATATTGGAGGTTTTTAAGAAGAGATTGGTCAACCATTTGTCTGAAATGATATGGGGTTTTTGTTTGAGCAGGGGGTTGGACTAGAAGACCTCCAAGGCAATGGCCCCCAACCTTTTTCATGGTAAATCTTACTTCAAATAAATGACATTTTGTTTTATCACTTAATCTTCATAACATAAGACCAAAAGGGATGCAACCTGTACTGATTACTGAGAAATCAGGGAAATATTGTCTGATCTTGAAGCACTTTAAAATGGCTGTTGGTTTGCTTATCATAGGTTTGGGATACCTTTTCTAGTAATAACTGTACTGCATGAGGGTTATTTTTTTTAGATGATACCCTGAGTAAGAAAAATCAAGATCAAACTGTGGGAATTCTTGTGATGGGCCAAAAGCATTTGCAATACATTGAATTTGCTTACATTGATTTAAGAGAGTCACTGTGAGATTTAATTGAATGTAGGATATGGCCTTTTAAAATGGTTCTCTCTCAAAATAATACATCTACAAATGCATTCCTAAGTAAATTAAATTGGGAGCAGGTCTCTCAGTCTCTATAAGACTTATTTCTAAGTAATTATGGTTAGAAGTGAGCTCTGTAAAGATGTCAAACTGGTATGTCAGAAAGTAGTTACATTGTAAATTAATACCATATCAGCTAAAAGGCTACATTTTTTTCTACTGGCAGATACATCAACAGTGGTTAGAATATATTACAAGTACACTTGAAAAATAGGCAGTAGATAGGCTCTCCATTCAGCAGTGGTTAGCAGAATAGCAGAATCAGAAGGGACCTTGGAGGTCATCTAGTCCAACCCCCTGCTCAGGTAGGAAACTACAAACCATTTAACTCTTGGATTTTGCCTTGCTACTATATAGCCCAGCATAGCCTCTTTAAGCAAAGGAACCAGTGCCGGCATTCTTACACCTGCGGCTAATAAAGATGTCAGGAAGTTGTGCGATTCTCGAGTTTACCCAGAAATGCTTGAACCAGCACGTGCGAGCACTCCGCAGCGTTCCTCAGCGGTCTGAACCGAATCGGCCACTGCCGTTTCCCCAAATCTAGGAGCGCCCCACCCCCCATCCCCTCTGCCGTCCAGACCTGAACTTCAGGACATGTTTTCTGCTACCTCCAATTTCCCGGCTTTAGATGGGTGGAAAACGCCTCTCCGTCGCTGGAGCTGGGCTGCAGGCGGCTTGTGGCATCGAGAAGTTCCCTCGGCTCCCCAGTCTCAATGGGCTGACTTCGCCACAGTGAACAGCAAAGTCGAGTTCTCCGTTGTGTGGTCTCTGCGCGAGCCGCCCCGCCAGCTGAGCAGGTGCGGTCTCCCGCCTGCGCATGTTGCCCCGCTGGCAATTTATTTACGTTGAGTGTTCCCCATTTTAAAAACAGTTCCGGTAACTATGCCTTTATTACTCTCTCTTTTTTTTTTTTATTGAACATTTTTATAAATTTTTACAAAAAAGACAAAAAAACAGAAAAACAGAAAAAAAATACAATTCAAAAACAAAAAATACAAAATACACAAAAAACTAAACATAACATCCCCTTCCGCACCCCCCCCAGAACACCCCCCCTTCCCCCCCCCTGAGCTTCCCAGAGCAGAATATAGGCTTAATTAAAAAGGAATTAGAAAATATATATGTAAAAAGAAAATGAAAGTTTAAAACTAGGAAATATATATATATATATATATATATATATATATATATATATATATATATATAAATTATAAAAAGGCAACATGATATTTTTAATATCCAATTTAAATTGTATAAATTCTATCCATTTATCCAAAACAGCAAGAAATTTCTCTTGCGTTTGACCCTTTAAAAAAGCCGAAATCTTTGCCATTTCCGCCAGATAAGACACTTTGGAAAACCATTCCTGCAGTGTAGGCAAGGATTCCTTCTTCCAATATTGTCCTACTAACAGCCTTGCGGCTGTAATCACATTTAACATCAATATAGCCTCCTTTGTATCACAATCAGTAGTTATACCCAACAAAAATAACTGCGGAGTAAATTTTACCCTCCTTCTAAAAATTCTCTGGATATTCCACCATATCTTAATCCAAAATGCTTTTATCTCTTTACACGACCACCAAATATGATAATAAGTGGCATCCAAACAATCACATCTCCAACATTTAGGCTGTAGGTCAGGGTACATGAAAGACATTTTTTGTGGGTCAAAGTGCCATCTATAAAACATTTTGTAAAAATTCTCCCTTAAATTCTGTGCCTGCGTAAATTTGACATTTCTTACCCATATGATTTCCCATATGTCCAATGGGACTGGTTCGCCAAAGTTTTGGGCCCATTTAATCATACAATCTTTAATTAATTCCGTTTCCGAATCCAGTTCGACTAGCACCCCATAAATTCTCTTAATGTGGGCTTGTCTTTGATCCTTCACTTGCTTAATAAGATTTTCATCTTCTCTAAGAAAGCCCACCTTACAATCCACCTTCCATCTATCTGCTAGTTGCCTATATTGGAACCAAGAATAAATAATATTTTCTTGTGCTAAATCCTCCCGTAGTTTTAATTGCCAGTTTTGTCCATCCCATCTGAGTAATTGCCTATAAGACACCATGTCCATTTTGACACCTCTTTTTATTCCCTCTATCGCATGCCAAGGTATAGCCCATAATGGTACTTTAAAATCATTTTTGTAATACTTTTTCCAAACCCTAAATAAAGAAATTCTTATAATGTGAGATTTAAAAACCCAGTCCACTTTTTTGTTAAATATTAAATAGGCATGCCACCCATAGAGTAAATCCCATCCCTCTAGATGAAGTATCTCAAGATTTGTCAAGTTTACCCCGTCACTAATTATTGTTAAAACCGCAGCATCATAGTATAATTTCAAATTCGGTACCTTGAGTCCACCTCTCTCACGGAAATCTTGCATAATTTTAAACTTGACCCTTGGCTTTTTCACTGCCCAAATAAATTTATTAACACCCTTCTGCCATTCACTTAAATTAATCTCATTCTTCAAGATCGGTAACATTTGGAACAGGAAAAGAAACTTGGGTAAAATATTCATTTTTATCACTGCAATTCTTCCCATGAGAGATAGTTGCAACTTCTCCCAATTCTTCAAGTCTTTCTGTACACTAACCCACAACCTGTCATAATTGTTTTTGAATAATTTTGCATTAGAGACAGATAGCATCACCCCCAAATATTTTACCTTATTAACAATTTCAAAACCCGTCAAGTTAACCAAAGTCTGTTTCTCCTGAATAGTCATATTTTTAGGTAAGATTTTAGTCTTGTTAACATTAATCCTAAAACCCGAAACCAAACCATATTGATGAATTAACTGCAATAACTTTACTACAGAACTAATAGGTTGCGACAAAGTAACCACCAAGTCATCTGCAAAGGCTCTTAACTTGTATTCTTTTTTATTAACTTCTACTCCTTTAATTTCCTGCGAATCTCGAATTTTGATCAACAATATTTCCAATGTTAAAACAAACAACAACGGTGATAGTGGACATCCCTGCCTAGTACCTTTTTCTATTGTAAATACCTCTGATAAACCTCCATTAACAATAAGTTGTGCCGTTTGTTTTTGATAAATTACCGTGAGAGCTTGTAATATCTTTTCACCAAAGTTCATCTTTTCAATTACTCTTAACATAAAATGCCAATTCAGTTGATCAAAGGCTTTTTCAGCATCTAAAAAAATCAACCCTGCAGGGACTTGGTTGTTCTTGTCTAAATATTCTAATAAATTAATAATTTGTCTAACATTATTTTTCATATATCTACCAGTTATAAACCCAGATTGATCTTTATGCACAAGATGATGCACAACCCTCATGAACCTATTTACTAAAATCTTTACAAATATCTTATAATCCACATTTAAAAGAGATATGGGTCTATAATTCTTTGGTAAAGTGAGATCTTGCTCCTCTTTTGGAATCAAAGAAATAAAAGCACTACGCCATGAAGGAGGAATCTCTGAGCCCTGTAGATATCATTAAAAAGATCACTTAATGGTTGGCTCATCTCCTCCATTAAGACTTTGTAGTAAACAGCTGTCAAGCCATCTGTACCCGGTGCTTTCCCTAGTTTCAGTTGCTTAATTGCTGTCACAATTTCCTCTTTAGTAATTAAACCATTAATTTCCTGTTTTTGATCCTCTGTCAATTGGGGAAAACTAACCTCACTTAAATATTTATTTATCTCTAATATTTGCACATTAGTAGATTTATATAATTTTTGATAATAATCTAAAAAAGATTTCTTAATCAGTTCCTTCTGGAAGACTATTTTGCCCTTATAATTTATTTTATCTATTATCCTCTGTCTCTGCTTCTTTCTTAATTGATAAGCCAACCATCTCCCTGGTTTATTGGCATTACAAAATGTATTTTGTTTCATAAACAATAAGTTAGTTGCAGCTTGATCCGCCAGGAGCATATTAAATTGTACTCTTAACAACTTTACCGATTCTTTAATATTTTCATCAGAGGGATTTAAAATCAAAGACTTTTCTTTTAACTTAATTTCATCCTCTAATTCTTTACGTTTTTGAATCTGGCTTCGCTTATGAAAATTATTCATTTTTATCAAAATCCCACGCATAAATGCTTTACCTGCATCCCATACCATTGACATTGAAGTCCCCTTATGCATATTTAAAACAAAATAATCCTTTAAAGACTCCTTCAATTTTTGAATATTCTTTTCTTGTCTAAATAAGTTTTCATTCACCCTCCAGGATCTTCTCTCCTCTTTTTCCTGAATCAGCTCCATCCAAACTGGGCTATGATCCGTCAACGACCTAGGAAAGATCTTTATGTTCTTTACTCTATTATATAAGTCCGTTGTGATCAAAAAAAAGTCAATTCTTGAGAAAGATTGGTGTCTATCTGAAAAGAAAGTAAAATCTCTCTCCTCTTGATTACATTCTCGCCAATAATCCCTTAGTTCCCAGTCCTCCTTCATGTCAAAAAAGGCTTTAGGCAGTTTTGCCTGTTTAATAAGAGGAGAGAAGCCTTTCTTGTCCCTTTGTATATCCATAACGCCATTCCAATCGCCCATTAATACCACGGATCTATAGTCCAGCAAAGTTATTTTTTGATGTAACAGTCTATAAAATTGTTCCTGTTGCTGATTTGGTGCATAAAGTCCCACTATAAGTATTTTCTTACCATACAGACCAAGTTCAATCATCACATATCTTCCTTGGGGATCTGATTCTACCAAAGAAGCTGCTAGATTTTGCTTCACGTAGATAACCACTCCCCCCTTTTTCCCAGGAGCAGAGGATACAAAATGAGATCCCAGACGGGCATTGACTAAGTATTTCTGATCTTTAAGTAAGATATGAGTTTCCTGTAAGCAAATAACATCATTATTATGTTGCTTCAAATAGTAAAAAATTTTCTTTCTTTTCTGTGGGGAATTCAATCCGTTAACATTCCAGGTCAGGAACTTTGCCATCTTTCTTGGCCTTGAGCCTGGAGAAGACTCCCTGAAGGTCTGCCATTCCTGCCTGGATTGCAGAACTCTTAGGTCTTGCTCCTCCCACTGGCAATGAATCACTTTCGGAAGAAGATTCTTTAACTTCTCTTTTACGTTGCTCCTTCTCCTTACGTCTATAAGCTGCACGGGTCATTCTCTGATCTTTAACCTCCATTTGACGTTGCCATTCAACTTGCGGCATCCCTGCAGAAACCAAACCTGATGCTTCAGATTGCTCCAACTCTTTGCCACTCAGAGGTTTCTGAGCAGGTGGAACTGAGCCTGCACCCAGGACCGTGTTGTAAAACTCCTTGGCTTTTTCAACTGTATTCAACCTATAACGCATCCCCGCATGACTCAGAACAATACCTGTTGGAATCTCCCATCTAAATGGCATCAAACTAGCTTTGAGCTCATTAGTTAAAAAAGCAAAATCTTTCCTGCTTCTTAAAATTTTTGATGGGATTTCCTTTAAAATGATAATATCTTGGGCAGCAATCTGGAATCTCTTATTATAAAAACCTTGTATAATTTCATTACGCAGAGACTTCTTTGTAAAATAAATCACCACATCTCTAGGCAAGTTCTTCTGCTTGGCAATCCAAGAGTTAACTCTATAGATTTTTTCCACTTCTCTGCGTAATTCTCCCTTATCCATATTCAAAGCAATAGCCAAATCAGTAAGCACTAGCTCCATCAAGTCTTGATTCATATCTTCCTTAAGGCCTCTAATCCTCAAAGCATGCTCCATCTGCCTGTACTGGAACATAAGGATGTCATCTTGTGAGGTCTCCATCTTCCTTTCCATATCTTGGAATTTCTCCTCAAAGAAGTCAACTTTGTCTGCTACTTCCTCCACTCTCGAATCCAGCTTCACCACCACCGTAGCCAAGCCTGATACAGCTGCAATTATGTCTTCCCGCAGAATAGTATTGTTATCCTCCATTGAGACCTTCATCCCACTTATCTCTTCCTTAATTTCAGATTTAATCTGTATGGCAAGTTGCTTCATTTCATCTCTGATCTGAGATACAACATCTCCCATTATGCCTTTAATCTCTTGTACTGACGGGCCTGGTAGAGGAGGAGAAGGTGGTGGCTGGGTCGGTGGTACATGTTTAAGTTGTTGTTGTGGTTGTGCAGTTGAAGCTATAGGAGAGGAGACCACCTTAGATATTGTAGAAGGTGGCTGTCTCTTTGAAGCCATTTTATATGACACAGTTCTCTCTTCCCTTCTCCCCCTCCAAAAAAAAGGGGAGGAGGGAAATAGAATTTTAAAAAGAAAAAGAAAAAAAGACAAAAACACTATAATCCTTAAGAATCCAAAGAAAAAAAAAGGAAAAAGAATCCAAAACCAGAAGCAAAAAAGTCAAATGCAATCACTTAAGTCCAGAACTTTAAAAGCAAAAGAACAAAAGAAAAAGGGGAAAAAAAAAACTCCGACACTTTTAAAACGCCATCTTTTTTCCTCTCTCCATACCAGCAAGAAAAAGAACAAAGGAGAGATAATAAAAACTAACTAATAAAAAGAAATAAAAGACTAAAGTATATATAAGGAAAGATCCTTTAAACCACTCTGTCCGCTTCGAAGTTTACTCACCAAGACGCTATAGACGCGGAGATAGAGGCAGCGGTTTCTTTTGCTTCAAAAGGAAGCAAAAACAGCTGGGAGGCGGAGATCAACAGGAGCTCCGAGGGAACACTCCTTCCACCCCCTCTAGGAATAAGTCCAGAGGGGGTTCAGGGGTTCTACCTCTACTCCTGGATTCTCTAACCCTTCCCTTTGCCCGGGAAGGGAATTTCGAATCGCGGGCCAGCAGATACGCGCTGTGCTCCGCGATTCTGACACCTTCCCAGCTGGACGGCTACTAAGTAGCCGCCATCGCCGTCGCCCCGTACTGGAAGCTCCGCCTTTATTACTCTCTTGATACCAAATGATGCTGGATTCAAATTTTAAATTCCGTTTTGGTCGCCACGATATAAAAAAGATGTTGAGACTCTAGAAAGAGTGGAGAGAAAAGCAACAAAGATGATTAGGGGACTGGAGGCTAAAACATAAGAACGGTTGCAGGAATTGGGGCTGCCATAAAGAAGTGGGGCTGGGGGTCAAGCTATTCTCCAAAGCACCTGAAGGCAGGACAGACTTGAACGCTGGGCGCTATCTAACAAAATGAAATTCAATGGTGAAAAAAGTAAGGTTCTACATTTAGGCAAGAAAAACCAAATGCACAGGTATAGTATAGGGGGTACCTTGCTCAATAGTAGTAACTGTGAGGGGGATCTCGGAGTCCTAGTGGACAATCATTTAAATATGAGCCAGCAGTGTGCTGCAGCTGCCAAAAAAGCCAACATAGTGCTAGGCTGCATTAACAGAGGGATAGAATCAAGATCACGTGAAGTATTAATACCACTCTTCAATGCCTTGGTAAGGCCACACTTGGAATACTGCATCCAGTTTTGGTCACCACGATGTAAAAAAGATGTTGAGACTCTAGAAAGAGTACAGAGAAGAGCAACAAAGATGATTAGGGGACTGAAGGCTAAAACGTATAAAGACCGGTCGCTGGGATTGGGTATGTCTACTTTAACGAAGAGAAGGACGAGGGGTGCACAATAGCACTGTTCCAATATCTCAGGGGCTGCCACAAAGAAGAGGGAGTCAAGCTATTTTCCAAAGCGCCTGAAGGTAGGACAAGAAGCAACGTGTGGAAACTAACCAAAGACAAAAGCAACCTAGAGCTAAGGAGAAACTTCCTGACAGTTAGAACAATTAACCAGTGGAAAAACCTGCCTCCAGAAGCGGTGAATGCTCCAACACTGGAAGTTTTTAAGAAGAGACTGGACAGCCGTTTGTCCAAAATGGTATAGGGTTTCCTACCTGAGCAGGGGGTTGGACTAGATGACCTCCAAGGTCCCTTCCAACTTTATCATTATTATTACTATTATTATTATTATTATTATTATTATTATTATTATTATTATTATTATTATTAGAAGCAATGGATGGAAACTAATCAAGTTGAGAAGCAACCTAGAAATAAGGATACATTTCCTGACAGTTAGAATAATTAATCAGTGGAACAACTTGCCTACAGAAGTTGTGAGTGTTCCAATACTGGAGATTTTTAAGAAGAGATTGGTCAACCATTTATCTGAAATGATATGGGGTTTTTGTTTGAGCAGGGGGTTGGACTAGAAGACCTCCAAGGCAATGGCCCCCAACCTTTTTCATGGTAAATCTTACTTCAAATAAATGACATTTTGTTTTATCACTTAATCTTCATAACGTAAGACCAAAAGGCATGCAACCTGTATCTTAAATTGATTACTGAGAAATCAAGGAAATATTGTCTGATCTTGAGCATTTTATAACCGCTGTTGGTTTGCTTATCATAGGTTTGGGATAACTTTTCTAGTAATAACTGTACTGCATGTGGGTTATTTTTTTTAGATGATACCCTGAGTAAGCAAAATGAAGATTAAATTGTGGGAATTCTTGTGATGGACCAAACGCAATACTATAGTGAATAGTATTAATACATTGAATTTGCTTACATTGATTTAAGAGAGTCACTGTGTAAGGACCCACCCCACTTTGCATCTTAAGAAGACAGAACTCTTGGAATAATTCTTCCAACAGGAATCCTTTATTAAGAGAAAATGGTTGCAGGCATGCTAGACAGGACTTGGGGTTCAAGCTCTCCCATTCAAGGTTTTAAGGGGTTCCCCAGTAGTCCCACCCAATCAACCCCCCTTCCAGTGATAGTTTCAAGTATCACAATTCCACCCCCTTTCTTCTTTCTTCCGTCTGGATGGAGACTTCAGATAACTACATGAAAGGCAAATACCCTTCTTTGGTATGCTAACGCATGGAGGTTACAATAAACACACATTCAGCATTCAGCTCTTTGAAGTGTACTGAAGGAAGTGAGGGCCATAAAGCCCCTTTGTTCTCCCCCTTCTCTCCCTCTTATGGCAGAATCCAGAGAAGGCAGAATTGGGAGTTTCTATATTTGATAATTTAAAGATGAAATATAATTGGATTCTGACATCCGTCCCCTCTTAACAATAAGAGAGATCCACCTGAAGAAAACACAAGTATAAAATTTAGTCAGGCTTGTTAGGATACTCTGTGTGAAACTTCCTTTACAAATAGTTTTGTTTGGGCCTGACGATGACGTTTTATGACCCACAGCGTTTTGTGAGGCAGGGAGTGTTTTCCATGCAACTAGTACTGAGGTTGTCCATGATATCTCGCTAGAGGCAAGGATTCCTTTATTTTGAAGTGTTTTTCCCCTCCACCATGATTGGATGTGGTGGGGAGGGGTATTTTGTTTGGCCCTAGAGGTACTGATGCTCTCTTTTCAGCAGCTGCAATGAAAATTGGTGTATTTGCCTGAGATTTTTGGGTAATTCCTAATTCTACTGTACTGGATTTATGATTCTTTTAATTGGAAAAGGCCCTAATATATTTTTGGTCCCAGTTTTTATCTCCAGCAGGGTCTGTAGGGACTTTAGGTATTTTGTAGATAAGTACAAACCATTTCTCCTATAATGCTGGTGTAAGGCTTCACCCTTTTTTTATCGGCTTGTGCTTTGTATGCCCGCCTAGCTTCATCTAGTGATTTTCTGACTATTGGCCAGGTGTTTTGTAGGTTTTCCATCCATTCTTTCAGTGAAGGGATCGTTTGTTCTTTTGGGGTTAACTCTGGCATAGGGTTGAAACTTTGGCCGTTGGCTATTTGAAAAGGAGTGTAGCCTGTGCTGGAGTGGACTGCATTATTGTAGGCAACTTCTGCAAAAGGAAGTAAGTCCGTCCAATCACTCTGTTGGAAATTTAAAAAACATCTCAAATATTGCTCAAGTACCGACTGGCACCGTCCCGCTTGTCCATCCCCTTGTGGATGATGGCTAGATATCAATCCCTGAGTGGTCCCTAAGAGGGATAAAAATTCCTTCCAAAATGCAGACGTAAATTGCACTCCCCTATCAGAGATGATGCGTTGGGGTGCCCCGTGCAATCTGTAAATGTGCTGGATGAAAAGTTTTGCTAAGGCCTTTGCAGTGGAATTTTTTGGCAAGGGATAAATGCACCTGTTTTGGAAAATAGGTCCCGTGACTGTCATATAACATATTATCCCCATTGCTTTCTGGCAATTCCGACTATACAATCCTGGCTATTTCCCGTCCAGGAGCTGAGGGACGTGCCACTGTTGTAATAGGCCCTAGTGATTTCCCTTGCACCTCTTTGTGCTGATGCACAAGTTGGCAGCTGCAACATAACTTTCTATGTCCTTTTTTATTGATGCCAACCAAAATTGCCGTTTAATTAAGTGTAAAGTTTTTTAAAATCCAAATTGCCCTCCTGATTTTGTTCATGGCAAAGGGTGCAATGAGTTACTCTTTGAGTTGTTGGTATATATAACTTTCCCCCGTACACAAGGCAATCCGTCTCTCATTGTGCCCACATGTTTGTTTTTCTGAACCATTCATCTGTTTCCAAACTTTTTCTGAATTCACTCCCAGTTTGGCTGTCCATTTGTGGTTTTATTTTGGCTTGGGTTCTTGTGGTTACTGGCGCTGCCAGTTGTGACTCTGCCATTATTGGTCTAGAGTCTGTGGTTCGTGCGCTGTTATATTGGGGCATGAGAGATAGTGCATCTGCCAGGAAGTTCTTTCTTTCTGGTAAATGTTTGAGCTTAAATTGGAATTGGTGAAAATGCTGGGACCAGCGGGCTTGTTTGGGATTGAGTTTCCTGGAAGTTTTCAGGGCTTCTAAATTTTTGTGATCATTCCACACCTGGAAGGGGATTTTGTTGCCTTCCAGGAACTGTCGCCACGTGAGTAATGCCCAACGTATCCCATAAGCCTCCTTCTCCATACTGGCCATCGCTGTTTTTCTGTTTCCGTGAGTTTCTTTGGATGTATATGCACAGGGTTCAATACTGCATCAATATTTTTTCTTGTGTAGCACAGCCCCCACTGCCACATCACTTGCATCTGCCTGTATTATGAAGGGCTTGTCCATATCTGGGTGCCTTAGTACTTGTTCGGCAGAAAAAAGTCTCTTTAGTCTCTCAAACGCTGCTTGGCACTCCATTGTCCATGTTAGTGGCTGGCTAGGTTTTACTGAGGATGTTCCCTTCGTTTTTAGTAAGTTAGTGAGGGGCAAGGCTATCTGTGCAAATGAGGGATGAATTGGCGGTAAAAATTTGCAAAGCCCAGGAAACCTTGTAGTTGCTTTCTTGTGTCGTAGTGGTGCCCAACTAGTTACTGCTTTTGACCTTCTCTGCGGTCCTTTTCAATGCCCTGTAGGGAATATGCATGCCTATGTAGTCTATCCTTTCTGGTGGAGAATTCGCATTTTGAGAGTTTTGGCATATAGGTGTGCGGCTCGCAGCTTCTTTAAAACCGCTCTGACAAGTTTTACGTGTTCTTCTTTTGTTTCAGTAAAGATAAGAATGTCGTCCAAGTAAACAAGGACCCCCTTAAATAGGTGCTCCCTTAGAACGTCATTGATTAATTGCATAAAGACTGCAGGGCCCCCTTGTAATCCAAAGGGCAAGACTTTGAATTGATAGCACCCCATGGGGCAGTTAAATGCAGTCTTCCATTCGTCCCCTTCCTTAATTCTCACGCGATAGTAAGCTTCCCTTAGGTCTAGTTTAGAAAAAAATTTCCCTTTCGATAGGTGTGACAGCATGTCTTTCATGAGGGGCAGAGGGTATAGGTTGCTTTCACTGATTGTATTCAGGGCCCCAAAAAAAAAAAAAAAATGAAAAAAAAACAAAAAAATACAAAAAAACAAAAAAAAAAAAGATATAATCCACGCATAAACGTAAAGAGCCATCCTTCTTCTCTCTAAAAAGGACCGTGGCAGCCACTTTAGGCTTAGCTGGTTCAATGAAACCTCTCTCCAGGTTTTTTTTAATAAATCTTTCCATTTCCTCCTTCTCCTTTGGGCTCATGGAGTATAATCTGGGTTTCGGGAGTTTTGCCCCAGGCTTGAATTCAATGGTACAGTCTGTGGGTCGGTGGGGGGAAGCTCATTCGCCCTCTCCTCACTGAAGACTTCAGCAAGGTCTCTATATTCCTCTGGTATTTCTGTTAATCTTTTTTCCTCTCCTATGGATGCTTTTTCTATTCTTGATTCTGGTAGCCTCCCTTGGGGTTTTAAGTCCATAGGGTCCCCCTTCGGGAATTTGATTTCTGTCGTCCTCCAATTTACCCCGGGGTTCCATTTTTTCAACCCTTCCATCCCTAGAATCATTGGTCATATAGTCCATACCTGGGGTCACCAAAACTTAAATCCTCTCATGTTTGCCCGAGGGAGAGGTGTATTGGCAGAGTGCTAGAGCTGGCACCCCCCCTGCTATGATCCATCTAGCTGGCCAATGAGATTTGGTTGTTTCCTAGTCTCCTGATGGGATGCCCAGATTCCCCACTAGTGTTGGGCTATGAGGCAGCGGTTTGCGGCCAGATTCTATAAGGGCTTTCACCTTCACAGCTTCGGGCATGGGGGGATTATATATTCCACTGTTTTGAAGATGGGTTGTGATGCATCCACTTACCAGGGGTTCGCCCTCCGAGCTGTCATCTGAGGCATCCACCGGCCCTGTGGTGTAGGCTGGAGTTCTTTCCCCTTGGTGAGCAGAGGTAGGGGTTTCTGCAATTTCCATCATTCTCATGGCTGTTTCTTTTGGCTTAGCTGAATCCTTTCTGGGTTTGTTGATTGGGGATCTGTCTGGGTTGTGCTGGGGGGCCTTTGAGCGGCATTCTACAGCTCGATGCCCTTCTCTTCTGCACTTGAAACACCCCATTTGCTTCTTGGCTGTATCCGATGATTTCACCGGTTGGTGTGTCAGCTCAGGCGGGGGGGGGGCGGCTCCATTGTTTTCTTCTGCGGTGCCTCTTCAGTATGTCGATCTCTGCTTCCTCTGCCAAGATGTACCATTCCTCAAGTCGATGTGGGTCCCCTCGGGGCAGGCAAGCATCATATAGATCATAGTTTAGTCCGTCTTTGAAATGGCCAAGGAGGATGTCTTCTGGCCAATTCAGTTTGCTGCCAATGGCCCGGAATGGCTCCCCTTTGAATTTCACCTCCCACGGTGGACGTCTTGGAAGGGATCGGTGCCTCCATTGTGGGTGGTAGTGTCTTCCGTCCAGATTTCCATCTGTGGTCCGGTAGGGGGTGGGAGCTCCTGGATCAGTAAATGTCCCTGGGGTTGCAGGTTCCACGTCCCCCTCGGTGTCTCTCCCTGTGTGGCTCCAGGAACTGGGGCGGCCGTAGGGCTCAGTATTCTCCTCTCCTAGGGAGCTGAGAGTTCTCTTCATCAGGTCAATAGCTTTCTCTAGGATCCAGTCTGAGTACGGTACCCAGCTTCCTCCCTCTTCATTTGCGTGCAGGGATTTCTCCATCTCCTGCTTCCATTCTGGTTGCTTGGTCCCCCGTCTCAGGGTCACCTTTCTTGATTCCTTTCTCCACTCACTTTTCTTTCCAACGTCCATCGACCAGCGAGGCTTGTGGTCCTGTGTCTCCACCACTTCTTCTCCTGAGGAATCTGGCCTCTCGGATCCCAACATCTGGCAAGGTTCCAACTGGGTCAGCGGCTCTCTTTCCAGGGAGTTTTCCCCCTCTTTCTCCATTGTCTGACATGGTAAATTTTTGCAAAATCCCCCAGCAAGGGTCTCCCTTCCAGGTGGATTAATTTTGCAAGTCCTGTCTAATGTAAGGACCCACCCCACTTTGCATCTTAAGAAGACAGAACTCTTGGAATAATTCTTCCAACAGGAATCCTTTATTAAGAGAAAATGATTGCAGGCATGCTAGACAGGACTTGGGGTCCAAGCTCTCCCATTCAAGGTTTTAAGGGGTTCCCCAGTAGTCCCACCCAATCAACCCCCCTTCCAGTGATACTTTCAAGTATCACAATTCCACCCCCTTTCTTCTTTCTTCCGTCTGGATGGAGACTTCAGATAACTACATGAAAGGCAAATACCCTTCTTTGGTATGCTAACGCATGGAGGTTACAATAAACACACATTCAGCATTCAGCTCTTTGAAGTGTACTGAAGGAAGTGAGGGCCATAAAGCCCCTTTGTTCTCCCCCTTCTCTCCCTCTTATGGCAGAATCCAGATAAGGCAGAATTGGGAGTTTCTATATTTGATAATTAAAGATGAAATATAATTGGATTCTGACACACTGTGAGATTTATTTGAATGTAGGATATGGCCTTTTAAAATGGTTCTCTCTCAAAATAATCCATCTAAAAATGAATTCCTAAATAAATTAAATTAGGAGTAGGTCTCTCAGTCTCTATAAGACTTATTTCTAAGTAATTATGGTTAGAAGTGAGCTCTGTAAAGATGTCAAACTGGTATGTCAGAAAGTAGTTACATTGTAAATTAATACCATATCAGCTAAAAGGCTACATTTTTTTCTACTGGCAGATACATCAACAGTGGTTAGAATATATTACAAGTACACTTGAAAAATAGGCAGTAGATAGGCTCTCCATTCAGCAGTGGTTAGCAGAATAGCAGAATCAGAAGGGACCTAGAGGTCTTCTAGTCCAACCCCCTGTTCAAGCAAGAAACCCTATACCATTTCAGATAAATGGCTGTCCAATGTCTTCTTAAAAATCTCCAGTATTGGAACACTCACAACTTCTGGAGGCAAGTTGTTCCACTGATTAATTATTCTAACTATCAGGAAATTTATCCTTAGTTCTAGGTAGCTTCTCTCCTTGATTAGTTTCCATCCATTGCTTCTTATAATAATAATAATAATAATGATAAAGTTGGAAGGGACCTTGGAGGTCATCTAGTCCAACCCCCTGCTCAGGTAGGAAACTACAAACCATTTAACTCTTGGATTTTGCCTTGCTACTATATAGCCCAGCATAGCCTCTTTAAGCAAAGGAACCAGTGCCGGCATTCTTACACCTGCGGCTAATAAAGATGTCAGGAAGTTGTGCGATTCTCGAGTTTACCCAGAAATGCTTGAACCAGCACGTGCGAGCACTCCGCAGCGTTCCTCAGCGGTCTGAACCGAATCGGCCACTGCCGTTTCCCCAAATCTAGGAGCGCCCCACCCCCCATCCCCTCTGCCGTCCAGACCTGAACTTCAGGACATGTTTTCTGCTACCTCCAATTTCCCGGCTTTAGATGGGTGGAAAACGCCTCTCCGTCGCTGGAGCTGGGCTGCAGGCGGCTTGTGGCATCGAGAAGTTCCCTCGGCTCCCCAGTCTCAATGGGCTGACTTCGCCACAGTGAACAGCAAAGTCGAGTTCTCCGTTGTGTGGTCTCTGCGCGAGCCGCCCCGCCAGCTGAGCAGGTGCGGTCTCCCGCCTGCGCATGTTGCCCCGCTGGCAATTTATTTACGTTGAGTGTTCCCCATTTTAAAAACAGTTCCGGTAACTATGCCTTTATTACTCTCTCTTTTTTTTTTTTATTGAACATTTTTATAAATTTTTACAAAAAAGACAAAAAAAACAGAAAAACAGAAAAAAAATACAATTCAAAAACAAAAAATACAAAATACACAAAAAACTAAACATAACATCCCCTTCCGCACCCCCCCCAGAACACCCCCCCTTCCCCCCCCCTGAGCTTCCCAGAGCAGAATATAGGCTTAATTAAAAAGGAATTAGAAAATATATATGTAAAAAGAAAATGAAAGTTTAAAACTAGGAAATATATATATATATATATATATATATATATATATATATATATATATATATAAATTATAAAAAGGCAACATGATATTTTTAATATCCAATTTAAATTGTATAAATTCTATCCATTTATCCAAAACAGCAAGAAATTTCTCTTGCGTTTGACCCTTTAAAAAAGCCGAAATCTTTGCCATTTCCGCCAGATAAGACACTTTGGAAAACCATTCCTGCAGTGTAGGCAAGGATTCCTTCTTCCAATATTGTCCTACTAACAGCCTTGCGGCTGTGATCAAATTTAACATCAATATAGCCTCCTTTGTATCACAATCAATAGTTATACCCAACAAAAATAACTGCGGAGTAAATTTTACCCTCCTTTTAAAAATTCTCTGGATATTCCACCATATCTTAATCCAAAATGCTTTTATCTCTTTACACGACCACCAAATATGATAATAAGTGGCATCCAAACAGTCACATCTCCAACATTTAGGCTGTAGGTCAGGGTACATGAAAGACATTTTTTGTGGGTCAAGGTGCCATCTATAAAACATTTTGTAAAAATTCTCCCTTAAATTCTGTGCCTGCGTAAATTTGACATTTCTTACCCATATGATTTCCCATATGTCCAATGGGACTGGTTCGCCAAAGTTTTGGGCCCATTTAATCATACAATCTTTAATTAATTCCGTTTCCGAATCCAGTTCGACTAGCACCCCATAAATTCTCTTAATGTGGGCTTGTCTTTGATCCTTCACTTGCTTAATAAGATTTTCATCTTCTCTAAGAAAGCCCACCTTACAATCCACCTTCCATCTATCTGCTAGTTGCCTATATTGGAACCAAGAATAAATAATATTTTCTTGTGCTAAATCCTCCCGTAGTTTTAATTGCCAGTTTTGTCCATCCCATCTGAGTAATTGCCTATAAGACACCATGTCCATTTTGACACCTCTTTTTATTCCCTCTATCGCATGCCAAGGTATAGCCCATAATGGTACTTTAAAATCATTTTTGTAATACTTTTTCCAAACCCTAAATAAAGAAATTCTTATAATGTGAGATTTAAAAACCCAGTCCACTTTTTTGTTAAATATTAAATAGGCATGCCACCCATAGAGTAAATCCCATCCCTCTAGATAAAGTATCTCGAGATTTGTCAAGTTTACCCAGTCACTAATTATTGTTAAAACCGCAGCATCATAATATAATTTCAAATTCGGTACCTTGAGTCCACCTCTCTCACGGAAATCTTGCATAATTTTAAACTTGACCCTTGGCTTTTTCCCTGCCCAAATAAATTTATTAACACCCTTCTGCCATTCACTTAAATTAATCTCATTCTTCAAGATCGGTAACATTTGGAACAGGAAAAGAAACTTGGGTAAAATATTCATTTTTATCACTGCAATTCTTCCCATGAGAGATAGTTGCAACTTCTCCCAATTCTTCAAGTCTTTCTGTACACTAACCCACAACCTGTCATAATTGTTTTTAAATAATTTTGCATTAGAGACAGATAGCATCACCCCCAAATATTTTACCTTATTAACAATTTCAAAACCCGTCAAGTTAACCAAAGTCTGCTTCTCCTGAATAGTCATATTTTTAGGTAAGATTTTAGTCTTGTTAACATTAATCCTAAAACCCGAAACCAAACCATATTGATGAATTAACTGCAATAACTTTACTACAGAACTAATAGGTTGCGACAAAGTAACCACCAAGTCATCTGCAAAGGCTCTTAACTTGTATTCTTTTTTATTAACTTCTACTCCTTTAATTTCCTGCGAATCTCGAATTTTGATCAACAATATTTCCAATGTTAAAACAAACAACAACGGTGATAGTGGACATCCCTGCCTAGTACCTTTTTCTATTGTAAATACCTCTGACACACCTCCATTAACAATAAGTTGTGCCATTTGTTTTTGATATATTACCGTAAGAGCTTGTAATATCTTTTCACCAAAGTTCATCTTTTCAATTACTCTTAACATAAAATGCCAATTCAGTTGATCAAAGGCTTTTTCAGCATCTAAAAATATCAGCCCTGCAGAGACTTGGTTGTTCTTGTCTAAATATTCTAATAAATTAATAATTTGTCTAACATTATTTTTCATATATCTACCAGTTATAAACCCAGATTGATCTTTATGCACAAGATGATGCACAACCCTCATGAACCTATTTACTAAAATCTTTACAAATATCTTATAATCCACATTTAAAAGAGATATGGGTCTATAATTCTTTGGTAAAGTGAGATCTTGCTCCTCTTTTGGAATCAAAGAAATAAAAGCACTACGCCATGAAGGAGGAATCTCTGAGCCCTGTAGATATCATTAAAAAGATCACTTAATGGTTGGCTCATCTCCTCCATTAAGACTTTGTAGTAAACAGCTGTCAAGCCATCTGTACCCGGTGCTTTCCCTAGTTTCAGTTGCTTAATTGCTGTCACAATTTCCTCTTTAGTAATTAAACCATTAATTTCCTGTTTTTGATCCTCTGTCAATTGGGGAAAACTAACCTCACTTAAATATTTATTTATCTCTAATATTTGCACATTAGTAGATTTATATAATTTTTGATAATAATCTAAAAAAGATTTCTTAATCAGTTCCTTCTGGAAGACTATTTTGCCCTTATAATTTATTTTATCTATTATCCTCTGTCTCTGCTTCTTTCTTAATTGATAAGCCAACCATCTCCCTGGTTTATTGGCATTACAAAATGTATTTTGTTTCATAAACAATAAGTTAGTTGCAGCTTGATCCGCCAGGAGCATATTAAATTGTACTCTTAACAACTTTACCGATTCTTTAATATTTTCATCAGAGGGATTTAAAATCAAAGACTTTTCTTTTAACTTAATTTCATCCTCTAATTCTTTACGTTTTTGAATCTGGCTTCGCTTATGAAAATTATTCATTTTTATCAAAATCCCACGCATAAATGCTTTACCTGCATCCCATACCATTGACATTGAAGTCCCCTTATGCATATTTAAAACAAAATAATCCTTTAAAGACTCCTTCAATTTTTGAATATTCTTTTCTTGTCTAAATAAGTTTTCATTCACCCTCCAGGATCTTCTCTCCTCTTTTTCCTGAATCAGCTCCATCCAAACTGGGCTATGATCCGTCAACGACCTAGGAAAGATCTTTATGTTCTTTACTCTATTATATAAGTCCGTTGTGATCAAAAAAAAGTCAATTCTTGAGAAAGATTGGTGTCTATCTGAAAAGAAAGTAAAATCTCTCTCCTCTTGATTACATTCTCGCCAATAATCCCTTAGTTCCCAGTCCTCCTTCATGTCAAAAAAAGCTTTAGGCAGTTTTGCCTGTTTAATAAGAGGAGAGAGGCCTTTCTTGTCCCTTTGTATATCCATAACGCCATTCCAATCGCCCATTAATACCACGGATCTATAATCCAGCAAAGTTATTTTTTGATGTAACAGTCTATAAAATTGTTCCTGTTGCTGATTTGGTGCATAAAGTCCCACTATAAGTATTTTCTTACCATACAGACCAAGTTCAATCATCACATATCTTCCTTGGGGATCTGATTCTACCAAAGAAGCTGCTAGATTTTGCTTCACGTAGATAACCACTCCCCCCTTTTTCCCAGGAGCAGAGGATACAAAATGAGATCCCAGACGGGCATTGACTAAGTATTTCTGATCTTTAAGTAAGATATGAGTTTCCTGTAAGCAAATAACATCATTATTATGTTGCTTCAAATAGTAAAAAATTTTCTTTCTTTTCTGTGGGGAATTCAATCCGTTAACATTCCAGGTCAGGAACTTTGCCATCTTTCTTGGCCTTGAGCCTGGAGAAGACTCCCTGAAGGTCTGCCATTCCTGCCTGGATTGCAGAACTCTTAGGTCTTGCTCCTCCCACCGGCAATGAATCACTTTCGGAAGAAGATTCTTTAACTTCTCTTTTACGTTGCTCCTTCTCCTTACGTCTATAAGCTGCACGGGTCATTCTCTGATCTTTAACCTCCATTTGACGTTGCCATTCAACTTGCGGCATCCCAGCAGAAACCAAGCCTGATGCTTCAGATTGCTCCAACTCTTTGCCACTCAGAGGTTTCTGAGCAGGTAGAACTGAGCCTGCACCCAGGACCGTGTTGTAAAACTCCTTGGCTTTTTCAACCGTATTCAACCTATAACGCATCCCCGCATGACTCAGAACAATACCTGTTGGGATCTCCCATCTAAATGGCATCAATCTAGCTTTGAGCTCATTAGTTAAGAAAGCAAAATCTTTCCTGCTTCTTAAAATTTTTGATGGGATTTCCTTTAAAATAATAATATCTTGGGCAGCAATCTGGAATCTCTTATTATAAAAACCTTGTATGATTTCATTACGCAGAGACTTCTTTGTAAAATAAATCACCACATCTCTAGGCAAGTTCTTCTGCTTGGCAATCCAAGAGTTAACTCTATAGATTTTTTCCACTTCTCTGCGTAATTCTCCCTTATCCATATTCAAAGCAATAGCCAAATCAGTAAGCACTAGCTCCATCAAGTCTTGATTCATATCTTCCTTAAGGCCTCTAATCCTCAAAGCATGCTCCATCTGCCTGTACTGGAACATAAGGATGTCATCTTGTGAGGTCTCCATCTTCCTTTCCATATCTTGGAATTTCTCCTCAAAGAAGTCAACTTTGTCTGCTACTTCCTCCACTCTCGAATCCAGCTTCACCACCACCGTAGCCAAGCCTGATACAGCTGCAATTATGTCTTCCCGCAGAATAGTATTGTTATCCTCCATTGAGACCTTCATCCCACTTATCTCTTCCTTAATTTCAGATTTAATCTGTATGGCAAGTTGCTTCATTTCATCTCTGATCTGAGATACAACATCTCCCATTATGCCTTTAATCTCTTGTACTGACGGGCCTGGTAGAGGAGGAGAAGGTGGTGGCTGGGTCGGTGGTACATGTTTAAGTTGTTGTTGTGGTTGTGCAGTTGAAGCTATAGGAGAGGAGACCACCTTAGATATTGTAGAAGGTGGCTGTCTCTTTGAAGCCATTTTATATGACACAGTTCTCTCTTCCCTTCTCCCCCTCCAAAAAAAAGGGGAGGAGGGAAATAGAATTTTAAAAAGAAAAAGAAAAAAAGACAAAAACACTATAATCCTTAAGAATCCAAAGAAAAAAAAAGGAAAAAGAATCCAAAACCAGAAGCAAAAAAGTCAAATGCAATCACTTAAGTCCAGAACTTTAAAAGCAAAAGAACAAAAGAAAAAGGGAAAAAAAAAACTCCGACACTTTTAAAACGCCATCTTTTTTCCTCTCTCCATACCAGCAAGAAAAAGAACAAAGGAGAGATAATAAAAACTAACTAATGAAAAGAAATAAAAGACTAAAGTATATATAAGGAAAGATCCTTTAAACCACTCTGTCCGCTTCGAAGTTTACTCACCAAGACGCTATAGACGCGGAGACAGAGGCGGCGGTTTCTTTTGCTTCAAAAGGAAGCAAAAACAGCTGGGAGGCGGAGATCAACAGGAGCTCCGAGGGAACACTCCTTCCACCCCCTCTAGGAATAAGTCCAGAGGGGGTTCAGGGGTTCTACCTCTACTCCTGGATTCTCTAACCCTTCCCTTTGCCCGGGAAGGGAATTTCGAATCGCGGGCCAGCTGATACGTGCTGTGCTCCGCGATTCTGACACCTTCCCAGCTGGACGGCTACTAAGTAGCCGCCATCGCCGTCGCCCCGTACTGGAAGCTCCGCCTTTATTACTCTCTTGATACCAAATGATGCTGGATTCAAATTTTAAATTCCGTTTTGGTCGCCACGATATAAAAAAGATGTTGAGACTCTAGAAAGAGTGGAGAGAAAAGCAACAAAGATGATTAGGGGACTGGAGGCTAAAACATAAGAACGGTTGCAGGAATTGGGGCTGCCATAAAGAAGTGGGGCTGGGGGTCAAGCTATTCTCCAAAGCACCTGAAGGCAGGACAGACTTGAACACTGGGCGCTATCTAACAAAATGAAATTCAATGGTGAAAAAAGTAAGGTTCTACATTTAGGCAAGAAAAACCAAATGCACAGGTATAGTATAGGGGGTACCTTGCTCAATAGTAGTAACTGTGAGGGGGATCTCGGAGTCCTAGTGGACAATCATTTAAATATGAGCCAGCAGTGTGCTGCAGCTGCCAAAAAAGCCAACATAGTGCTAGGCTGCATTAACAGAGGGATAGAATCAAGATCACGTGAAGTATTAATACCACTTTACAATGCCTTGGTAAGGCCACACTTGGAATACTGCATCCAGTTTTGGTCACCACGATGTAAAAAAGATGTTGAGACTCTAGAAAGAGTACAGAGAAGAGCAACAAAGATGATTAGGGAACTGAAGGCTAAAACGTATAAAGACCGGTCGCTGGGATTGGGTATGTCTACTTTAACGAAGAGAAGGACGAGGGGTGCACAATAGCACTGTTCCAATATCTCAGGGGCTGCCACAAAGAAGAGGGAGTCAAGCTATTTTCCAAAGCGCCTGAAGGTAGGACAAGAAGCAACGTGTGGAAACTAACCAAAGACAAAAGCAACCTAGAGCTAAGGAGAAACTTCCTCACAGTTAGAACAATTAACCAGTGGAAAAACCTGCCTCCAGAAGCGATGAATGCTCCAACACTGGAAGTTTTTAAGAAGAGACTGGACAGCCATTTGTCCAAAATGGTATAGGGTTTCCTACCTGAGCAGGGGGTTGGACTAGATGACCTCCAAGGTCCCTTCCACTTTATTATTATTATATTATATTATTATTACTATTATTATTATTATTATTATTATTATTATAAGAAGCAATGGATGGAAACTAATCAAGTTGAGAAGCAACCTAGAACTAAGGATACATTTCCTGACAGTTAGAATAATTAATCAGTGGAACAACTTGCCTCCAGAAGTTGTGAGTGTTCCAATACTGGAGGTTTTTAAGAAGAGATTGGTCAACCATTTATCTGAAATGATATGGGGTTTTTGTTTGAGCAGGGGGTTGGACTAGAAGACCTCCAAGGCAATGGCCCCCAACCTTTTTCATGGTAAATCTTACTTCAAATAAACGACATTTTGTTTTATCACTTAATCTTCATAACATAAGACCAAAAGGCATGCAACCTGTATCTTAAATTGATTACTGAGAAATCAGGGAAATATTGTCTGATCTTGAAGCATTTTATAACCGCTGTTGGTTTGCTTATCATAGGTTTGGGATAACTTTTCTAGTAATAACTGTACTGCATGTGGGTTATTTTTTTTAGACGATACCCTGAGTAAGAAAAATCAAGATTAAACTGTGGGAATTCTTGTGATGGACCAAAAGCATTTGCAATATAGTGAATAGTATTAATACATTGAATTTGCTTACATTGATTTAAGAGAGTCACTGTGAGATTTATTTGAATGTAGGATATGGCCTTTTAAAATGGTTCTCTCTCAAAATAATCCATCTAAAAATGCATTCCTAAATAAATTAAATTGGGAGCAGGTCTCTCAGTCTCTATAAGACTTATTTCTAAGTAATTATGGTTAGAAGTGAGCTCTGTAAAGATGTCAAACTGGTATGTCAGAAAGTAGTTACATTGTAATTTAATACCATATCAGCTAAAAGGCTACATTTTTTTCTACTGGCAGATACATCAACAGTGGTTAGAATATATTACAAGTACACTTGAAAAATAGGCAGTAGATAGGCTCTCCATTCAGCAGTGGTTAGCAGAATAGCAGAATCAGAAGGGACCTTAGAGGTCTTCTAGTCCAACCCCCTGTTCAAGCAAGAAACCCTATACCATTTCAGATAAATGGCTGTCCAATGTCTTCTTAAAAATCTCCAGTATTGGAACACTCACAACTTCTGGAGGCAAGTTGTTCCACTGATTAATTATTCTAACTATCAGGAAATTTATCCTTAGTTCTAGGTAGCTTCTCTCCTTGATTAGTTTCCATCCATTGCTTCTTATAATAATAATAATAATAATGATAAAGTTGGAAGGGACCTTGGAGGTCATCTAGTCCAACCCGCTGCTCAGGTAGGAAACTACAAACCATTTAACTCTTGGATTTTGCCTTGCTACTAAATAGCCCAGCATAGCCTCTTTAAGCAAAGGAACCAGTGCCGGCATTCTTACACCTGCGGTTAATAAAGATGTCAGGAAGTTGTGCGATTCTCGAATTTACCCAGAAACGCTTGAACCAGCACGTGCGAGCACTCCGCAGCGTTCCTCAGCGGTCTGAACCGAATCGGCCACTGCCGTTTTCCCAAATCTAGGAGCGCCCCACCCCACACCCCCTCCGCCGTCCAGACCTGAACTTCAGGACATGTTTTCTGCTACCTTCAATTTCCTGGCTTTAGATGGGTGGAAAACGCCTCTCCGTCGCTGGAGCTGGGCTGCAGGTGGCTTGTGGCATCGAGAAGGTCCCTCGGCTCCCCAGTCTCAATGGGCTGACTTCGCCACAGTGAACAGCAAAGTCGAGTTCTACGTTGTGTGGTCTCTGCGCGAACCGCCCCGCCAGCTGAGCAGGTGAGGTCTCCGGCCTGCGCATGTTGCCCCGCTGGCAATTTATTTACGTTGAGTGTTCCCCATTTTAAAAACAGTTCCGGTAACTATGCCTATTACTTTCTTGATACCAAATGATGTTGGATTCAAATTTTAAATTCCGTTTTGGTCGCCACGATATAAAAAAGATGTTGAGACTCTAGAAAGAGTGGAGAGAAAAGCAACAAAGATGATTAGGGGACTGGAGGCTAAAACATAAGAACGGTTGCAGGAATTGGGGCTGCCATGGAGAAGTGGGGCTGGGGGTCAAGCTATTCTCCAAAGCACCTGAAGGCAGGACAGACTTGAACTCTGGGCGCTATCTAACAAAATGAAATTCAATGGTGAAAAAAGTAAGGTTCTACATTTAGGCAAGAAAAACCAAATGCACAGGTATAGTATAGGGGGTACCTTGCTCAATAGTAGTAACTGTGAGGGGGATCTCGGAGTCCTAGTGGACAATCATTTAAATATGAGCCAGCAGTGTGCTGCAGCTGCCAAAAAAGCCAACATAGTGCTAGGCTGCATTAACAGAGGGATAGAAGCAAGATCACGTGAAGTATTAATACCACTTTACAATGCCTTGGTAAGGCCACACTTGGAATACTGCATCCAGTTTTGGTCACAACGATGTAAAAAAGATGTTGAGACTCTAGAAAGAGTACAGAAAAGAGCAACAAAGATGATTAGGGGACTGAAGGCTAAAACGTATAAAGACCGGTCGCTGGGATTGGGTATGTCTACTTTAACGAAGAGAAGGACGAGGGGTGCACAATAGCACTGTTCCAATATCTCAGGGGCTGCCACAAAGAAGAGGGAGTCAAGCTATTTTCCAAACCGCCTGAAGGCAGGACAAGAAGCAACGTGTGGAAAGTAACCAAAGAGAGAAGCAACCTAGTGCTAAGGAGAAACTTCCTGACAGTTAGAACAATTAACCAGTGGAACAACCTGCCTCCAGAAGCGGTGAATGCTCCAACACTGGAAGTTTTTAAGAAGAGACTGGACAGCCATTTGTCCAAAATGGTATAGGGTTTCCTACCTGAGCAGGGGGTTGGACTAGATGACCTCCAAGGTCCCTTCCAACTTTATTATTATTATTATTATTATTATTATTATTATTATTATTATTATTATTATTATTATAAGAAGCAATGGATGGAAACTAATCAAGGAGAGAAGCAACCTAGAACGAAGGATACATTTCCTAACAGTTAGAATAATTAATCAGTGGAACAACTTGCCTCCAGAAGTTGTGAGTGTTCCAATACTGGAGGTTTTTAAGAAGAGATTGGTCAACCATTTGTCTGAAATGATATGGGGTTTTTGTTTGAGCAGGGGGTTGGACTAGAAGATCTCCAAGGCAATGGCCCCCAACCTTTTTCATGGTAAATCTTACTTCAAATAAACGACATTTTGTTTTATCACTTAATCTTCATAACTTAAGACCAAAAGGCATGCAACCTGTATCTTCAATTGATTACTGAGAAATCAGGGAAATATTGTCTGATCTTGAGCATTTTATAACCGCTGTTGGTTTGCTTATCATAGGTTTGGGATAACTTTTCTAGTACTAACTGTACTGCATGTGGGTTAATTTTTTTTAGACGATACCCTGAGTAAGCAAAATGAAGATTAAACTGTGGGAATTCTTGTGATGGACCAAAAGCATTTGCAATATAGTGAATAGTATTAATACATTGAATTTGCTTACATTGATTTAAGAGAGTCACTGTGAGATTTATTTGAATGTAGGATATGGCCTTTTAAAATGGTTCTCTCTCAAAATAATCCATCTAAAAATGCATTCCTAAATAAATTAAATTAGGAGCAGGTCTCTCAGTCTCTATAAGACTTATTTCTAAGTAATTATGGTTAGAAATGAGCTCTGTAAAGATGTCAAACTGGTATGTCAGAAAGTAGTTACATTGTAATTTAATACCATATCAGCTAAAAGGCTACATTTTTTTCTACTGGCAGATACATCAACAGTGGTTAGAATATATTACAAGTACACTTGAAAAATAGGCAGTAGATAGGCTCTCCATTCAGCAGTGGTTAGCAGAATAGCAGAATCAGAAGGGACCTTAGAGGTCTTCTAGTCCAACCCCCTGTTCAAGCAAGAAACCCTATACCATTTCAGATAAATGGCTGTCCAATGTCTTCTTAATAATCTCCAGTATTGGAACACTCACAACTTCTGGAGGCAAGTTGTTCCACTGATTAATTATTCTAACTATCAGGAAATTTATCCTTAGTTCTAGGTAGCTTCTCTCCTTGATTAGTTTCCATCCATTGCTTCTTCTAATAATAATAATAATAATAATGATAAAGTTGGAAGGGACCTTGGAGGTCATCTAGTCCAACGCCCTGCTCAGGTAGGAAACTACAAACCATTTAACTCTTGGATTTTGCCTTGCTACTAAATAGCCCAGCATAGCCTCTTTAAGCAAAGGAACCAATGCCGGCATTCTTACACCTGAGGTTAATAAAGATGTCAGGAAGTTGTGCGATTCTCGAATTTACCCAGAAACGCTTGAACCAGCACGTGCGAGCACTCCGCAGGGTTCCTCAGCGGTCTGAACCGAATCGGCCACTGCCGTTTTCCCAAATCTAGGAGCGCCCCACCCCCCACCCCCTCCGCCGTCCAGACCTGAACTTCAGGACATGTTTTCTGCTACCTCCAAGTTCCCGGTTTTAGATGGGTGGAAAACGCCTCTCTGTCGCTGGAGCTGGGCTGCAGGCGGCTTGTGGCATCGAGAAGTTGTCTCGGCTCCCCAGTCTCAATGCGCTGACTTCGCCACGGTGAACGGCAAAGTCGAGTTCTACGTTGTGTGGTCTCTGCGCGAGCCGCCCCGCCAGCTGAGCAGGTGAGGTCTCCGGCCTGCGCATGTTGCCTCGCTGGCAATTTATTTACGTTGAGTGTTCCCCATTTTAAAAACAGTTCCGGTAACTATGCCTTTATTACTCTCTTGATACCAAATGATGTTGGATTCAAATTTTAAATTCCGTTTTGGTCGCCACGATATAAAAAAGATGTTGAGACTCTAAAAAGAGGGGAGAGAAAAGCAACAAAGATGATTAGGGGACTGGAGGCTAAAACATAAGAACAGTTGCAGGAATTGGGGTTGCCATAAAGAAGTGGGGCTGGGGATCAAGCTATTCTCCAAAGCACCTGAAGGCAGGACAGACTTGAACACTGGGCGCTATCTAACAAAATGAAATTCAATGGTGAAAAAAGTAAGGTTCTACATTTAGGCAAGAAAAACCATATGCACAGGTATAGTATAGGGGGTACCTTGCTCAATAGTAGTAACTGTGAGGGGGATCTCGGAATCCTAATGGACAATCATTTAAATATGGGCCAGCAGTGTGCTGCAGCTGCCAAAAAAGCCAACATAGTGCTAGGCTGCATTAACAGAGGGATAGAAGCAAGATCACGTGAAGTATTAATACCACTTTACAATGCCTTGGTAAGGCCACACTTGGAATACTGCATCCAGTTTTGGTCACCACGATGTAAAAAAGATGTTTAGACTCTAGAAAGAGTACAGAGA